>NC_092822.1:45815000-45852500 GCF_023375885.2 Dermacentor andersoni
TGAGTGAGTGAGTGAGTGAGTGAGTGAGTGAGTGAAACAACTTTATTCGGTCCACAAAAGACGCGAGTAAACTCAACGTCACCTGGTCCGGGTAAACTAATTTGTGGTGGGCGTGGGCCAGGCCCGGGCCTGAAGCCTTCGGGCTTGATACCACCTGGCCGTTTCTGCTTTTTGCGATTGCACTGTTTCATCGCTCTGGATACGATAATTTCATTGCAATTTTGTCATTTTCCTGATTTTTATTGATTTCGATCACCACAGTGATGATTGCTTCATGGTTACCAGAGCACGCATAGATAACTTTCCCCTTAACAGTATTAGCAGTGCATGTTGTTCACGTAAGTTAAATTTATGCGCGATAGTTGTTTCGTCGTGGGCTCAGGCGGTAATTGGGTATGGCAGTTCATCTCCTATCTTAATATTCTCGTGCTCCAGTTAAAATACGCGCTCTTGATCATTCCCCTGCTTTTGCACCTAATAAACGTAAAGTGTTTTCTTGGTGTCAGGACTATTTAGAAGAGCCGTTTTGTTACTCATTCAGGGTTGCGCATCTCTGAAAAAGCTTCGAGCACAAGTGACACTCACGCAGGGTCATGAGACCTGCCTAGCTAGGGCTCCATCGCGTTGCATACTGTGTAATGAAATGAATTACCCTGGCGCTCCGCTTAAAGCAAGCAAGAAAGCAAGAGCAAGCAAGCAAGCAAGCAAGCAATTTTAAGGCATGTATAGACTAAGTTGTTCCGGACTGCCCGAGCCGGGCCCGAGCTTGTAGCCATGGGTCACAGTGGGGCCAAAGCCGGAAAACTCGGCGTATGCAGCACTGTAGGGATTAATCACGGCTGTAATGGTGATAGCAGCGCAACAAAAGATGCAGACAGAGGGGCAAATTTTGTGGAACCGAGAGAAGCAACTCAAAGAAACCTTAAGAGGAACCATTTAAAAATACAAAACCGCTAACATGACATCTTTCAGACACCATGATGAAATGAATTTCCTTACACTTGGTTGATGCAAATGTAATCATGAGCTGCCTAAAAATCTATGCACTCGTGCGTAAAAAAAATGCATTTTATAATGCAGTCTATACGACATCATCTCGGCTGTCATGTATGCAGGCTCGTTTCGTTTTGGAGATATTCTCTTTGTTCCTGCTCTGTTCCGTGGAGTTTGTCCATGAACTCATCGATATTATATTTCATTTTTTTTGTACGTATCCATCGTTGTTTCAATAAACTGCAATATTTAGTGCAGCGCATTTCTCGTCCTTTTTCTCTGTCTCTGCTTCTGTGCTGCTTAACTTGCCCAACTACTTGATCTTTTAGACTGAGTCTGAGTGCTTCGACAAAAGAGTTCGCTCGTATAGGCGCATACGAAAAGGGCTGAAAGAATGCTGTCCCCTTACCTGTAAGTGACGTCACTGGCGCTTGTAACCGGGATCAGGTAGAACCCATTCCCAAGCGACTCGGGTCCTTCGCACGCGGCTCTGACGTCACCGTCGGACCACGGAGAGGGACAGCTGCTGACCGCGTGGACTTGGAGGAGTTTCTTGTTCGCGTCGGGCGAGGCCACGCACGAAACCCTTCGTGTTTCCGTATCCGCTGCCTCGTCATGCTCGACGTTCCAGCAGCAGTCCCCGTACGCCCTGCAGTTGTCCGCGCACGAGCAGGTGATCGCGCGCATGAGAGGAACGCAGCTCGTCAGCGTTTCCGAGCAGCCGTGCAAGCCAGATGGGCACTGCATCAGTGTCTGGAACACGTGGTCTGGCACGTCCCGGTACGACTCCCTCGACACTGTCCACGGTAGGCTGCAGGAATTGTCGACGATTCCGCTCGCCGTTGACGCCACAAATAACGCGGCGATGATTCGCGCTGCCCACGGCTGTAAAGTGTTGACGCTTGGTTTTTTTCGAAACTGTGCAACTTTCGGCAAGCTTGCTATAAAGACAGGGAAGAAGTATGAAACATGGGAAGCGGAAAGAAAAAAAAAAGAAAATTTCCAACCTCTCCCCAAAGTAAGAAAACGGAGAAACAGGGCGCTCAATTGGCCAGGTGTTGGTACACATTCGTAAAATGCAGTAAAAGAATTCACGAAGTTGGCTATTTTAGGGAGCTCTTTGTCATTGGTCAACCGCCTGTTTTAAGGAGCTCTTTGTCATTGGTCAACCACCCCGTCGATAGTTATAGGAGCCGCATAAGCAGTGGCTGTTACTTGGCTTAAAAAAAAAAAAGAAGATAGTTGGAACTTACTGCACCATTACTGTCCCGTTTCCCGAAGTTTCACTCATGAAAAGAAGTCACTGCTTGGTATCACGAGTGAAACTGCATTTTCCTTTGCGTATACGGGTCTAGGTACCTAGCAGCGCGACAAGGCCTGAAAAGGCGCTAGCTACAATCGTTAAGTTACCGACTGCAGATACCTCGAAAAGCCTCTTGAATTAACATACAACACAGCACTTGCCACACCCGTATTATGCTCCTCAGCTGCTAAGCCCACTCAGCGAAAAAAATCGCTTTTCATGTTGGTTCTCACTCTCGAGTGCTATGTTGCGAAAATGAAAAGAACCTCTTTTTTTTCTTTCGTAAATTTTCAAGTTAAAAGCCGAATGTAACGTGTCTAGCTACGTTGACTAAGAAACATTTATTCATTCGGTCATGGAAATATACAGGGCAGCAATATATACAGGAGGGCAGGTCTCAAAGCTCTAGGTTGTAGGGGGTGCTCCAACACGAAGTTTACAAAACAAAAGCCAGTTTGATCCAACTGCAGCAAACGGCTTCAAAACAAATTACGTTAACGCAAATGCAGCCAAGCGGTATGGTTGTTGCTAACACAAGAAACAAGTACTAAAAAAAAATGGAACTTATGGGTTCATAATATAACGTACAATAACGTGACGTCGTACAGAAATAATGATTGAAGATTTGCTAAAGCAAGCAAATTGCTGTAAACGACATTCAAGTAATATAATCAAAAGTAGACGTAGATAGATAAAAAGTAGATAATTCCTTTTTGAAACTGCCTATCCTCTAGGACACCTTTGTGTCAGTTGGAACAGAGTTTCAGCAGCACACCACCATGAACAAAAACGTGAATTTTTAATAATCACAGTTAATTTCAGGCAATGAGAAGCTATAAGGTGATGAAAATCGAGTTGTGTCGGGATGAACAAGTTGTTCTCTGTTTAAAATTATGGAGGGAACGTTTTAGTGCATGCTGTTGTAGACCACGATTGCGATGTTTAATTTAAATAGCCAATGAATTGTGAGAATGTGATGCTCTTACCCAATTAGCACAGGTGCCCGAGCCAATTAGGTTCGATGATTCCCGGCTTTTGTCCCCGTACAGAGCTGTCGCTATGTCCCTGGTCTCAGAATGAAACCTGTACGCCCTGGCCGCTAGTTTTGTGGCCAAAATGGATATCAGTGCTGAGCCAAAGGTAATATTTTAGCTTGTAACAGCGAGATATTATTCTCCATTTACCTTGGGGCTTATATTAGCAGAGCCAAATCATTAAGCTGTAAGAGGTCTTCTGCTGGCTCGCCTCTCTTCCAGAAGTGTAGTGCAGGTTCTCTGGGTTTTTGTGGGGGGAGCTTGTTCTTACTTTGAGGTCGTCACCGACGATAGTGTATACGGGAGCTACAAGCATGACGTTTCAGCCAACACGAGAACAAAGGCGTATTACACGGCTTCGCCTAAACTTCGATTTTCTTGCTTCGAACGTCCTCGTACGTATCGAAATTTGGGATAGTGAACACATAGCTGCGCCGTCATTCACAAACAGCAATTCGTCGCGTTCGTGCATATTGAAAAAACAAATAAGTGATTGCTGGGTAACCGCAAGCACACACTCCATTTACAAATCAATACACATTACTATATTGGTAGATGAACGGTCGCAGTTCCAGAGCTTTTCTGAAATATTTTGCAGGACACTAAAGAAAACAGAACGCACCTTCATGACGAGCCACGCGCGAAATACGCTGAGGTTAGCGAAGGCAACGTTACCTTCGGTGGGACAAGCATCGGTTGGCACAAGTCGCAATCTTCACCTGTTCCAGCGATAATACTCGCTTTGGTGCCGGTGTAAGAACTTGCTGCTGAATTCACTCTTTCTATATTACTGCGCAGCGCCCAACAAGTTCGATTCGGTGACGCAACGCAAAGATAAGATGTAATGGAAAGCGGGCGGGGGCGGTCGTCCCGGATGCTCCCTGAGCGGCTTCACTTGTGCCTTTTGCAAGTTCTTTGCAAGTTTCTCACTTGTGCCATTTGCAAGGCGGGCACAGAAGTGTTGATTTGACGGTCGACCGCTTCCGTAGTGTCCCCTGGACCCTGCGGTGCGCTTAAATTAATGCGGCTCAGCTTCTGCACGCCCTGCGTAATTTGTTCGCTTGAGATATTTGCATGTCGCTTATTTTTCAGAAATAGCTGCGAAGTACTATACAGTACCTTGAACTTAAGCTTATCGTGTTTCCTCGTAACCGCTGTCGTATAGTAGCGGGGTTTACTTGCCTTCTCAAGTCACCTCCCCCTTCTCTTATATGGGAACGGCCTCTGTTCCTCCCTCTCCTTCTCCGCTTGTCCTCTCTACAGTTCTATCTGCTTCCCCTCTGGCCTCGCAGGTTAGTAGAAAGGGAAGCGCTGCAGTTCTTGCAATGCTTCTGAGGGGAGTCACGGATAATTACAGCTGTCAAGAGGCCAAGGTGGTGACGGCCAGGGAGCTCCACAGGGAATTGTGCACATTCGACGCGGTGAGGTGAAAACGAGTTTCTCCCGTCGCCTTTCCTCTCTTACTCGCGCTTGTCATATATATACACTCTGTGAACCACCCCTCGTGGCGGTGTGCGTGACAGCAACAGCCACAGCAGCAGCCCACAGCAGCAGCAGTGGGAAAGTCGAAGGAAGAGGCAACGAAAGCTTCGCTTTAAAAAAACAAGTGGAGTAGGGAGCACCGATGCACTGCAGCCGCTGGGACGATATCATCGTCATGTCGTGGCCGTGCCGCTGTGTTCGCACCGTCATCGTCACGCACTGTTTTACTTTGTTGTCACCGTGCTGCCTTCAGGAAGTGCGATCATTTTTCCTAGCTGACGGAAACGGTTGCTGCGGACGCACGACCGAAAATAATGGCATATTCTGTAACGCGCATTCAACTCCGTGTGTTTCGTTCTACACTGAGCTGAGCAAGGGCAGAGCCTTTTGGCCGGATAGGTTGTAGATGTGAGGCCCCACGTGTAGGGTGAGGGGTGCCTGTTTAAACAAAATGTAGAGTGAGAGTGAGCGCCTGTTTCTTATCCGTAATAAAGCAATAAGGACACTATATATATATATATATATATATATATATATATATATATATATATATAGCAGTGTGTTCAATAGGGCTGGTTGTTTCACCTGTTTTTATTCTCTATATATAATAGTTGCGGCTGAGGAACTCACGCTGGCCCCGGTAGTAAAATGAGGAAGAAAAGAGTACGACATACGTTGGATTTGCACAGTATGTTTCACTGGCGTTTCGGCTGGTGGACCAGCCTTTGTCAAAGTGACAAAGGCTGGTGCAGCAGCCAAAACGTTAGTGAAATATACTGTGCAAATCCAACGTACGTCGTACTCTTTTTCCTCATTGTGTGTGCGTGCGATAACTGCGAAGCTGTGCTTCGCAGTTATCTTCGGTTTGTTGGCGCAACCGTTCCGGTCGACCGACCTTTTTCAAAGACTTGAAGAAGGTCGGTCCACCGAGTGGAACTGCTGGGTTAGTAAACCAAAGATAACAGCACAGTTGTGTTGCTGCACACACACGCACACACACGCATATATATATATATATATATATATATATATATATATATATATATATATATATATATATATACATATATCTATATATATATATATATACATATATCTATATATATATATATATACATATATATATATATATATATACATATATATATATATATATATATATATATATATATATATATATATATATATATGTATATATTGGTTCCTCCTGCAAGAAGACCTGTATATTAAGACTGCCCTATTTGCAAGGGTATAATCAATGAGGCGCAAGATTGGAACTGTGACAAAAACAAGTATTCCATGAGAATTCGGCCAACTAGAATGGATGTATACAAAGAAGCGCTTAAAACCTTTGCACAACTATCAACTTTGCTATTATATTAAGATGTAGCAGTAGCACAACCGAGAGCTGTCCATAAAACTTAACACAAGCGGTCGGTTTTAATGAAGCACCGAGAAAACAATGAATGAAATAATTGGCGGATTTCAACACCTCAAAAAACAAGAGTGCGACTACGAGGCGCCGGGATTCAGGACTCAAATTTTAACCGCCTGGGCGCGTCAACCGTCTGTGTCTAACTACACGAGCGTTTCTGTCTTTTGCTCTCATTAATACGTGGTCGCTGGCAAATCAACTGCATGAATGATACTACCGCAGAGTGCCTTGTCACGAAGGTACAGTCCGAGTAGCGCGTAGATTCCGGCTTGCGAATGCTGCCGACGCTTGCTAGCAATGCATTATGAATGCGTGCTTGCTCAGTTGATGATGGTGCGAGCTCTACGCCGGCTACGCTGACAGGAACCGACGCCTCAGGCATCCACAAATGCCGTCCCGCCGAGGTGAGTATGCACAAGGGAGTCGCGAATATGAGAAACACGAAAAAGCCAGAAACCGCGACTTCGCCGAGATCTCCTCAAGGCCTTGACTTCTGACCCAGGCACGTTGCCGTGGTGACGGGCTGAGCGACTCAACAGAGCTCGACATTTAAAGCCAACGGCGCCTCGTGTGACGGCATGTGATGCCAAACCAACGTACCGCAAGATATATATATATATATATATATATATATATATATATATATATATATATATATATATATATATATATATATATATACAGAGAGTGCCGAAGCTCTTCATCTAATGCGGTTATCGCACATAGCACTTTCGTTCACGACCTTCGACGCGGAGAGTCTATTTGTCGGCACTCTGTGCGCTCCAATTGGAGCTTAGATCAAAGCTTGTAAACAAGCAGATAAGTGCCGTAACTCAGGTCGAGGAAAGTAAACCTTGGAGGAAAAAAAAAAAAAAAAGAGAAAGGCGGAGAGAGAGAGAAGGCAACGTCTTCACACAGGGCACGTGTAAGTCAACACATAACTCGTGAACCTGACCGTGAAATACGGCCTTTTTAATGTGGCATGTATACAGCGACTCATGTGATTCTCCGTGTCAACTGCCCTTGGGCGCTATATATACGCCGTCGCGAAAATAGGTCTCGCCACGCGGCTGCGTTCCTTCCTTCCGGATAATTAAAGATCTGTACAGGTATTTAGGGATGTCAGTGGTAAAATAGACAAAGGGTACCGAAACAGTTCTATGCGATTATCACTTAGCTTATTTGAAACGTGAAAGAGCATTCCTTATCTGAACTACCACGCAATGTTCGAACGTTTATAGAAAGTAAAATTTATGAGCTTCCACGTGTCAAACGTCAAGTGATAGCTTTGGAATTACTTAGCACCACGTGGTATTACGTAACATAACGCCGGGGATACCTAACTACTTGCAGTTGTTCAAATACGAACAGCGAATTGCGGCAGGAGTCGGGGTTCTTGTGCAACACTACAAATAAATAAAATTGCGAAGCTCTAAGACGCGCGCTCATGTGTGATGAACGTTGCTTGTGACACATTGCAGTTGGTTGTACAAGTTCGCGTTCCTTGTGAGCTGTTCGCATTTGAACGTCTGCAGCTAAAACCAGCATACCTTGCTACAGTCGAGTACACTGTACCCAAGTCACGGGCCTCAAGCATTTTGCATTCTGCACCACCACCAGAATGCGGCCTCTGTGGCCGGAGTTTGAACCCATGACCTATTTTGCTCAGCAGCCTGATGCGTGAACTTAGAATACCGACAGACAGGACAGGACAGGACTTGGCTTGGCTTGGCTTGGCTTGACCAGACCTGACCTGACCTGGCCCGACCTGACTGACAGAGGCATGGACGGACAGATTGACAGACGCAGAAAAAAAAAAGACGAAATGCACGATAAAGCGCGCATTTAGTACAGTATGCTCGGATGCAGCCTCTGCGCGGAAACCCTATAGGAGAGGTTTACGCGCACAAAGCGCTACACCCTGATCGCGCACTTGGTTTTCGGGTTCATCCTCGAACCCTCCTTGCAACGATAGACGCGCGCGAAGTCGCTAGAGTGCATCAGGGGCAAGTTGCAAAGCATTTCGTTGTAGGGTCGCAGTCCGCACGAGAACCAGCAGTGGAAGGCGAACACGGCGGCGTCGCTGGGCACGGGGCCGAGGTTGATCGCCGGGGTCGCGTTCGCCCTTCTCGCCGCCTCCCAGGTTCTCCAGACCACGCGCAGAGCAGCGGCTGCGGCCGGAATGTCCGAGCCGGCACCGTCTTCGTCTTTGGCAGAGGGCGCCAGACATCTGCGGCCGAATTCGCGGAACATTGCTTTGGTTCGCGAGTGCTATCTACAGCATTGCCCCCCCCCCCCCCCCCCCCTCCGCCCCAATATACCATTTGCTTATTTCTACAGCTGCTGTTGTAGCCTCAGTCGGAGGCTATTGCAAGATTGGGAAGATGATTTCGTACCGTAGTGAATAATAGCGCCTTTCGTGCCATGGACGGACGAGCTGAGCTTGTCTATGGTACTGTTCCGTTTTTGTAGTATTGCTTTGTAGTGTTTTGTCGAGCTTCTGGTCGATGGCGCCGCAGATAATCCCTCGGGACAGCGCAAGCGGGAGCGAGTTTATTCTGACGGAGGAAGTAAAATAGCTGACAACTGGGTTCTTTCGACGTAATTGGGCCATTTTCGGCCAGAATTCAAAATTACAAAGCGACACGAAATGGGTGAGGAGCAACGCCATCAGCCGTCAAAATTTGAAAAAGAAAGAAGCGCATATAGATAAGCAGTAGAAGAGATACAATAAACGTCTGTACGGTAAAATTAATAGCGCTAAGAAAAGGAACCATTGCTGCCTCCAGCTCTATTCTACTTGGTCAACATTCTCATATAGACTTTTGTTTCTTTTCGTTTTTGACAAGACGTTATTAGACCTACAGTTCACAAGCTCACGTGGAAACATTCCATTTTCTGACTTTCTGTCAGAAAAATTTGTCTTAGCTTAGAAATCTGTACTTGAATAAGTGTTCAATGCGCTCATGTCTTGTTACTCTTAAAAGTGTGAGCATATTTGTCAGGATCAGTTTTAAATTGCTCATTTATGTGCTTGTAGAAAAACTTAAGGCGTAATAACTTCGCACAGAGCAATTGCTAATGGTGGGTAATTTATCCCCCTTCTGCAGTTCAGACCGAGAAGTGCAATGATCATGTTTTTAATGCAAGTGTCATTGCTTTTCGATGTAAATTTTACAACATCGCCACATTATTGAGCTCGCGAATGGACACGAGCATACTACACCGAACTCCAGTATTAGTCGAACGTTTGACAGACTAAACACACAAAAAATTAAGATAGACACCATCCTACATATCCAAGCCTATAATTCCGAACACCACCATATCGTCAGATCTCTCGGCGGTACTCCCAATGTCTGGCATGAAGCAATACATTGATCGTTCATAGCCGCGTACATTTTCAAGTTTAAGATAAACATTCTTCACACTAAGCGCGTCTAAAAATTTCAGAGCACATACAAACCACGAGACATTGTTCCGATAGGGTTATCTCATGGCGTCACCTGGTAGCTCTAAGCTACATGGATGGATGGATGGATGTTATGAGCGTCCCCTTTGGAACGGGGCGGTGGGTTGCGCCACCAAGCTCTTGCTACTATGCTGCCTAATATCCTACCTAGGTTAACCAATGAAAAAAGAAAAAAAAACACTATGAACTACCACGTCCAAACTTTCTGGTCCCCTATTGCGAATTGTGCTTTTGTACATCTCCGTCTTTTGTCGTTTCCCTACTTTTCTTCCACCGATCCTCCAATCGCCTCTTACTAATGTCTATTGCGGACCTGTTTGCTTTACCACTGCTCCCGCTGAACCCAAGGGCTTCAAGGAGGCCAGTGGTGCCTAAATCGACCGCTGGGTAGACGTCTTCACATTCTAATAAAATATGCTCCGTCGTTTCCCTAGCTTTACCGCAGCAAGCACATGCTTCTTCTTCCTTCTTTTATCTCGCTTTATAGGTGCGTGTTCTAAGGCATCCCGATCTCGCTTCGAAAAGTAATGAGCTTCCCTTTGAGTTATCATAAATGGTTTCTTTCCTGATTTCGTTTTTTCCTCTTAAGTAGTTACTCATGGCAGGTTTCTTTTCCATTGCCGCCACCCATGAGATTAATTCAGCCTCTCTGACTTTCCGCTTGACCTTCCTTGACATCACATGCGACGACAGCGCCACACGTAGGAAGCAGGGGTCCTGGACCCTGCTCCTCTATACTGGAAAGTTGCCTTTGCTTTTCCACTCTCATTTTCCTTGTCACGTACTTAAATATAATCATCTCCGATTTGTCCTTTGTTATCGGAATGCTTCAAATAACGAATACTTCCTTTCTTCTGCGCTTTTCCGTAGCTTCTTTGTCTGTTGGCTTCAGCCACAGACGCGCTACTCGGCTCCCAGCTGTACGACGGGGAATCGTTGGACCGCATAAATGGACATTGAAACGATTTCCATCATGTTTTTCCTTGCCTGAAATTGGCGGCGGTGGTCTCTGAGGCGTTGGCCAGCCTCGCCACCGATTGGAAGTAGAGCGTGGCCGCCATTCGGACGCCCAGTCCAGCCAGGGCGAGGGCGTAAGGCCTTCCCGGTCCCAGCCACGGGAACTCGAGCTCGGGCGGCACCAGGCTGTACGCCCGCAGGCTGCTGGAGTCCTCGATCTTCCACGCCCGGTTCATGTCCAGGAAGTCCGGGTCCCGCATGTGGCCATACATGGCGTCTTTGACGGCCACGTAGTTGTGGAGCGGCTTCATTTTCATGGCGGGCACGGAGGCGTAGAAGGCGTTGACCTACCGTCGAGAACGTGGAAGCGAAGACGGCGCGCAGAGACGCGAGTTGGCTACTCCCCTTATTCCATGAATTGGGAGCACGTTAAAGATCGGAAAGTGGTCAGAAATAAAATAATCCGTAGTCCGCCGCCGGTGGTATGCCTCATAATCAAATCGTGGTTTTGGCACGCAAAACACAAAAATTATGCTCAGATTGTGTATGGTTGTTTTCTTAAGCTGTTTCGCTGTGCACACGGTATACAATAAAACCTCCTTATCAAAATATTGAAGTGGAATCCAGCGTTACTTCGTTAATGATATCGATATCGCACGTACTGCACTATGAGTCTCTATTGGGGATCATCGCTACTTTGTTGTATTCGTTATTTCGTGACATCTCTTTTCGTTATAACGAGCTTTCACTGCATCTCTTTCGTTCGCGCTTTCTTTTGTCTGTGTGCCATCGGTAATGCGTATTCACACTGACGACATTCTAAAATAAATCAGTGAAAAAAAAACGCCCACCTTGTCGGGCCTGGACAGCCTCCGGTGTCTGAAGAGGGCCTCCACGTACGCATCCTTGGGCGGCGGACTCCAGCTGCCCAGGAGCGTTTCGTTTTCCTCGCCCAGCAGATCCGCGAAGCCTCGCCAGACGTCGTTCGCCGTTTCGAGCACGTCCTGTAGAGACGCCTTGGGCACTTTCATCCAGTTGTGGGCGTTGATGGCGGAGCGGAAGGCCGCGTGCGTGTGTGCAATGCAGTGGTTTCGGTGCGCGGAGAAGGCCTGCGAGTTGCGAAGCGCTCGACTTTACTGTAACGACCTATACCGCTAACTTTTTAAGGTTTGTACCTTTCGGGAACCCTGTAGTTAATTGAAGGTAAGAAAACGACAAGTCAACAATCCCGCGCGATTGCTTGTTTAACCAAGTGCAGAAGCAACGTACTGCTTCTCTGTGAACGAAAGAGAAAAAAGAAACACAGACGCAAAAAAAAAAGTGTGGCATTGGAGACGTCAGCGTTAACCCGCCTCCTCCTACAATGTTCACTGGCGAGTAATGATTGTTTAGCGAATCGAAAAAAATTCCGCCTAAGCGCGAGCATTTAATAAATCGCACACATCTCGGACACCGGGTAGAGCCTCCCGTCACATTTTTTTCCGCTTCGCCTGGCATCATTTTTCAGAGTAGTTGAAGGGGCGTAAACTGAAAATTATTCCACGAGTAGCAGAAAATTACCCTACAGCAAAGTGAGAAGAAGTCCCGAGAAAAATACCTCTTACCATGATTAGAAAAGGCTCCACAAACCGGAAAACATGCAAATATGACGAACTCGTGCTGACGTCGCCCTGAATTTCACGCGCAAGCTCGCCGTGACGTGACGGATTCAGTCGACGTCTGCTTGGGCCTAGCTAATCTGTCATCATTATGGAGGACTATATTTCAATCCAAAGGGGTCAGTGACTGAATTCGGCAAGTTTAAAGTTTGAAAAACTTCGGCCACTGCGGCCAAAATACGAAAAAAAAAGATACCTCAAAATTTGTGACGTCACACTGACCTGGCGCCGGTTTTTCTGGGCGGGGAAAACTGAGCAAAAGTAAAACTTTGACAATTTATTCTCGTTTCCAGTACGCAACTGGAAACTGGCTAACACATAGTTTTGAAATTATACTTTATCAGTTTATAAAGAGATGTTAGTACTTTGCTTAAATATTCCTCTTATCTCTGAGCTCTGTGCGAAGATTGAGAGCGCTTGCAAGAGTATACATTTGTGCTCAGCCGACTCACCAAATGCACTATGTGCAACTATAGCGAGACCGGCTCGACTCAGACCCAAGCCGGCACGAGCCTCCGAGACACCCGGCGGCGAGCAACACACGACGCCCCTGGCTATATATTGTCACGTGGTGGTGGTGACGTTGAAGAGCACAGTAGCAATACTGTGAACGACAAAACTAACTTTTATTGGGCGAACCTGTGCCCACAAGACAGGCTACACTTATAGCACAACGATAGCAGAGAACACGGTCGGCGATCGTCGAAAATCTGATCAGCGGGTCAAGCGCGTAGGCTTTTATAGATCAGTCGTCGAATGTTCCAGAGTAACCGCTGGGACCCGCCTGTCTTGCACAAAATTCTACACTATTCGCGTCGCGCATACATGCAATCAGATTACACAAGTTGCGGGCAAAGACAGCGGATGGAACCATCGATAACATTCCAGAAACTTCTTTTACATGCAGGCGCGTCCTGCGCTGTCCGATAACATTTGTTAGGCGGTGAAACGTGGTCGCTAGATAAAGAGAAGTACACGTGTCAATGTTGATCTTAATGGGTCGTTTGCCAGCTGCTACATTAGCTGCGCGGCGGACAGTGTGTTTCCCACGCATAGACCACGGTTCAATTCCCGGTAATGGTGGGTATTTTTTCCAGTTGCTGACCGACACGAAGGTAAGCAAGTTTCTTAAAAGCGAAGAAGATCGCACATACAGCCGAACGTCATAAAGGAAACAATCATTAGAGCGACGCATAGCGTCGCTACCTGTAGGATGTCTATGCGCTACGGGCTTACGTCGCGAGGTGACCACGCAGACAGTCTTGCCATAGAAGCGCGGTAGCGCCTCGCATCTTCCCTTCGCGATTACGCTATAGTTCGGCGGCATACAGTTGAAACTCGATCTAACGAAGTGATGACCGCGCTCGAATTATTTCGTTAAATCGGGAAGTTTGTAAAGTCGATGAAGGTATTTTTCGTCTCTTCGAAATGTAAAATTGTAACGTAGCTACACGCCAAAGGCTACCGCGGCATCGTAGTTGGCCCTAATGGGGTGATCTGTGGCGTAAACCATGAAATCACGAAAGCGACCACCATCGCCTCTACCGAGGCGCTGTTGAGTCCGCAGTTCCGTGCATGGGCACGGCGTGCCGTCTTGTCAAATTAAAGCTAGGGCCGCTACTACGGCGCCTAGATGTTTTAACGCGTTAGCTTTAGAGCCCACGTTCGAGGAAAAACCTGTATGCGTCAAAATTAGAAAGAAATCACCGTTCTTTTTTGCTTATCTATTACAGGAAAAAGCTTCGTTAAATCGAGTTCGGCCAAGTTAGATTCGTTAATTCGAGTTGATGACAACGTTGAACCCTATGGGTACCTGCCGGGGAACGGAAATTTCTTCGTCAGATCGGGAACTTCGTAAAATCGCGTTTCGTTAGATCGAGCTTTAACTGTACTTACCGCAAGAACTTGGGCACGTCTGGACAAGGCGTCAGATTCATACGAGAACTTCATTGTGCAGTCACTGTCAATGGGCAGCGAGAGTACGGCAGTGTTACAGATGCATGACGTAAAAGCAAATTCGGATGCATACTCATGGACGCAGACGCGCTCAGCAAGTCTACTCTGACGCCACTTTTAGCGCAAGGCTGCAGTCTCCGCCGCCGCATTTACCACGGCCGTACTGTTCACGCCGGCTGAAGACACCCGTTCATACTTGTCTAGTCACTGCGTTTTTTGTTTTGATTGGATCAAGGTCGCTGCACGACGGCGGTGCTGGTCCGCGGCATTTCTTCTATCGCCAATTCATTTCGCTTCCCCTCTAATGGCGTTCACGGCTCTGATCCGCACCTAGTCCGTTGGTGGGAAAGCACGAAAACAACCACCCGGACATTAGGCGCCTGAACAAGAACGAACAGGCTTGAAGATGAGGTGCCTCAAAACAGTGGCTGGATGAGGAGCGAGCCCAGCGCCACGGCCGGCGTCGCGCCTCAACAGTTTGTGAGACGAGGCAGGAGGACAACCGTCAGCGTTTGCTGCTTGAAGTCGTTCCGGTCAGACAACTGTACACGATGCACAGTGTTGCAAGGGCAGAGTTGCACAGCAGGAACTCTAAGTGGCTGTACACGCAAATGCTCCCGCCAGCAGAGCAAGGGAGAACGCCGGTCTGGCTCTGCCGCAAGCTTACTGAGGGAAACCGTGATGGCGTGCCCGTGACTTGACTGCGTGGTTTTAACGCGATAGCGTTGAGGAGCTCGTGTCGCACAAAAGCTGGTGTCGGCGGTGTTGGCCGTGAGCAAGAAATCCCGGAAGGCAATTCATAAATAAAAACAACCTGCAAGAAGGGCTGGGTGGGAATCGAACCAGGGTCTCCGGAGTGTGAGACGCAGATGCTACCACTCGGCCACGAGTTCGATGGTTCAAAGCGCGACAAAAGCGCGTCTAGTGAATGCGGTATTGTTTTGCAGACAAACGCACTGCGCAGCCCTCGCGTCTCAGGAGAGCTCGCAAACCTCCACGATCGAGCCTCGTGTAAACGCGGCGACTTGCACCTTCCACACCGGGACATCACGGCGACGGCGCGAGCGCGCTTCGAGTGCCGGTATAAGTGCTTGTGCTCGATAAGTGCTCAATAAAGCAGAGATTAAATCCGACATCGAAACACCGGTGACCCAGAGAACACCGCTACGCAATGCCATGCTACCTTTTTTGTTTGGTGCGAAATTTTTTCCGAACCTTGCATGTGTTCTCAGGGATGAAATTCCGCAACGTCATTTCGTGTGGAAAGCACGAATGCTTACCTGTTCCTCGGAAGAGTAGTAGTAACTGGAGAGCAACTTCCGGCTGGTGAAGTGTATCAGCGATTGTATGCAGAGCCAGCCGAAAATGTCCAAAACCTTGGAGGCCCCGAACGCGGCGTGCGCCATGAACACCGCTTTGAAGTATTTGGGGCGTTCGATGGTCACTGACGTGATGTTGTCGAAGGACTGGTTGAAGTGGCGACGCAGGGCGGCGTTCCAGGTGTCGTAGTCGGTAGACGGCGCCACCGTTGGGATGTCACGCGGGTGAAGCTCGAGGGGCGCGCTGCAACCATGTCACGTGCTTCCTTTTTCGTTTTTTTTTCTTTGACCAGCGAAGCTGTCAATGAGGGCGACTAGGTACGCTCGAGAACGATACACATGCTAGCTTTCGCGGTTTTCTGAAAAAACTAGATGTCTCATGACGTTTTTACTTCGCGAAAAGGTGGAGAATGCAAGGCATATGATAGACAGAGTAATCTTGAAGCGCATTGGTCAATTAGGGGCTAAATCAATATTACTAAACCCACGTTCTCGAATCATTTAGAGTAGCTATATGAAAAGGATATATAGCAGGTGTTCTTTGTTTAGCTGCACAATCTTTTGGTGTGAAAACATCATATGCCCCATTAGGCGAAAATCCTTCGTAGTCGGCGTGACGGAAAAATGGTACCGAAAATGACCAACGACGCACTGAGTAAAAACACGTCAAAAAGTGCTAGGACTGACGTCAAATGTCTCCTGAGGTTTCAAGAATGTCACATTGGTGGAAAACATGGCAACGTTAAATGTATTGTACCGCGAAATTATAAGCGTTGGCAAATAACTGTTGTGCCCTCTCTTTTTTTCCTATCTTGATGCGTTGTGCTCAGCTGTTATTTTTTTAAGTTATATGCGTTATCTTGAAGCATTGTTTTCTTTTCTTTTCACCCATTATAGTAAAAGTGCTTTTCTCTGAAATACTCATCAGTTCTTAGTTAACGCCTGCCCCGTCGTCCTCTACTGTGATTTTCTTTTTAATTAGACGCCTTGTTACGCCAAGCATCCCCAACCACATTTTTTCGTTTGCCTATACAGCAAAAGGTGTAACCTAGGACTCTTAGTATGGAAAACTGGGTGTAGCGAGTGACGATAAAACGTAACGTTACCAAATATAAAACCTCTGCATTTGGTATCGAAGACAATCTGGCCGCAGTGATCGGACGTGTAAACTATAATCCCGTATTCGTAGTAGGTGTACAAAATATGAAATGAAAAATTTTTGCCTTTCGAACTTCGGCAAACCCCGTCCTCTACTCGCGTTCACGGAAAGTGAATCACTTCCTGAGGATTAAAAATTTAACTTAATTTCTGCGGTTTAACGCGGGAAAACCACGATCAGATTACGAGGCACGCCGTAGTGGGGGACTGCGGATCGACTTTGGCCAAGCGGGTTCCTTACATTGCACCCAATGTACGATACATGGGCGTTTCTTTTTCTTTTTTTGCACTTCGTCTACATCGAACTGCGGCCGCAGTGGCAGGGATTTGATCCCGTGACCTGGTGCTTAGTGGCGCAACACCATAGCCTACTCAGTACCAATAGCACCAGTACCAATGTTGCTAACTGCAATCAGTAACCAATGTTGCTAACTGCTCAGTACCATAGCCTAGTCAACACCAATGCTCCGTACGCGCTGTGGTGGCGCTAAATCACAAGACTGGGCATTGCATGAGCATTGGCAGCGCCGTGATGTCACAGATCTATAGTCACAATCAACATCGACAGCAGGGCGAAGGTCTCTCCCATACTTCTCCAATTACCCCGGTCATGTACTAATTGTAGCCATGTTGTCCCTGCAGACTTCTTAATCTCATCAGCCCACCTAACTTTCTGCCGCCCCTTGCTACGCTTCCCTTCCCTTGGAATCCAGTCCGTAACCGTTGATGACCATCGGTTATCTTCCCTCCTCATTACATGTCCTGCCCATGCCCATTTCTTTTTCTTGTTTTCAACGCTCCGTAAGTGCACTTGATTTGCCCGCTTGGCGGGGGTATGACTTTCCCTTTTGCTTCATTATTTCCTCGAGTGACGGCTCGCCATGACGCTGGCAGATCTCCGGAACCATATACCCGCGATATGGTTTAGACAACGTGGAAAATAATGCGAAACAGCGTCCATAATCAAACCCTGAAATAACCCTTATACCCATAAGCAATATACCTTTCACCTGTTACCTCGTCTGGTTTTTCCCAATTGTACAGCACGTTTCGCGCAATATTAGCATTTGGAAACAAGAGTCGCAAGGTGTTGAGAAACTAAGTCATCCACTTAGGGAGAGAGCCAAGGCAACACCCAAACAGCAAGGAAAAGTGAAAATTAACAAATTTAACCATTGTTTATGAGAATACTTATGGATGAACATCTTTTTACTTAAAAAGCAAGTAGGAAAAACACCGCCTTAAGTGCAGAACAATTCCGTGTGTTTTGAGTGACGCTTCTACAATTATGAGTAGAACCACCTGACGTATAGCCACTTCTTTGCTGTGCTTATGTGGGTGTTTTTCTAACTTAACGCGGTGGGCGCAGCGCGTCTAGAACCGCAGAGTCCGGCGTTCTACGCGTTTGAACTGGACTGGCGGCCACGCATCGTTACTCAACTTTCCAAATAACAATACGAGTCAGTTTTGGCGCTTGAGAGAGCCGTAAACGAGGGATCCAAAAGAACTGTGATTGTTCCGCAAATATATATTTCTCTGTAATTATTCCAGACCTAATTCGAAAAACGCTACTACAGTCGGATAGAACTTAAGACTGCAGTGAAGCCCTGCCCAGGCCCTCATAACCGCCAGCCACTGTTCCTTCGCGAGGCTGCATATAATTCGTGCTTCAAATTTTCTTTTTACCCAAATAAGCCGGTAACCACAAAAATAAAATTATTACCACGTAATTTTATACGTTTTCTTTCGCTTATTATAGGGGTATGGCGAAAGCCTAATTCGTTATTGAACTGAAGTAAAATGGTTGCTTCGCTACAAATATATGTTGTCAATTTTCACTTCAGTTGGCAGTGAAGTTTCATGAGTAAAACGGGCTAAGCAGTTAAATGAACTGTACCATTGACTTTTCAAGAGTGAAATGCTCAGACTCCATACACCTTGTGCATGTCTGTTGCACGCCTCATTGCTTCCGCCGACGAAAAGACACTTCGAGAACAGAGGACACTCCGAATTTTTCAAGAGTACGACGCCATGTTGAAAAGGCCGCATGACGATGATTTTGTTTGCTTCTGTGATTCACTGGCAGAGTAACACAACCACGCGCGGTCCGTGTACCTTGGTTGCTAACTGCTGTTTTTTTTTATGTTGTATTCCACGATTGAAATCTTTATTTTATACATTCGCTTGTTTACTTGTTCTTGGCAGCGTTCTCCATGCGCTTCTTTCCTGCGCGAGTCTATTTGATGTGGTTCCTTGTTTGCCAAATAAAGGAGAGTTGTATCTCGCAGGCGTAACTGTGCGATGCAGCTTATTTCATTTCTCCTTTGCAGGTTTACGCGTCTATATGGCGAGTGGTGGACGTTATTCATATCTGTACTAGTAAAGGTACCCTCCCCCCTCATTTGCATGGAAAGGTTACCTTGGGTCCGTACTTAATACATAATACTTCGGGGTTCTGTGGTGATTACGAAACTATGGATAGTCCGGGAATGATCAACCAATGCCCGTGCGTCGAAGTGCGTATATACTTCAGTTCGTGGACGTGGAGCCGCTTTCTTCATTGCACAAAGCAGGCCTACCTCTCTCAACTATATTCGATTACCTGCGTATAGCATCAATCGACTTCCATCCAACACCTGGAAATATTCTACTTTCATCACACGGGTCAGCCGGTGATTGTGGGTGCAGAATGCTTTCACGCGCGATCAAGCCCGCTAATTATGACTCACGTACTCGGTGACACGACAAAATTACCGAAGAATTCTGACTGATCCACGGGGCGGTTGAGCAAACCCCCGGTTATCATTGTTACACGCAAGAGATTCACCCACGCGTAGTTTCAACTATTCAAAGCCAAGCGATGCCAGCTTGGCTTTGAAGCTTTCAGAATGGGGGTGCAATGTTCACTATACCTGTCGGCGATGGTATTCTGGTAGGACGTGGAGTTCCTAAATTTGCCGCCGATTTCTACGAGGTCCTTGAAGAGCTGATCGGAGCGCCCCTTGTCGTTGGCCAGCTTCGGTGTAGACGCAAAGCTGTCGTACGTCAGCTTGAAGTGGCCCAGGATTCGCTTCGTCATCCTGTGCTGCTTCATCATCTCCAGTACGGCTATGAACTCCTCGTCCAAGCTGAAGGCGACAGCGGGCGACTCTGTGGCGTTCTTGCTGACATTCACCTGCACGTGACACCAACGGCGATAAATGTTGAAGCGACAATGAATAGCGATATTAATTTGGGCTGAGTTAGAATAATAATAATTATAATAATTTAGGCTCTATTAGGCAATAGACGACGCGTGAAATTACGTTAGTGTGCTTTTGTTTTCAAACCTTTAATGCCATCTTGGTTTTCCGAAAGCCATATGTCACGGCGTCCGCTTCTTGCGCCTTGCCTGCTAGCCAACTATTAAGGCATACTTCTACGTAAGGAATTACACGTAATTATTTAATTGTAATCCATTACGTTCTCCGGGAATTTTGGAAATTAACGAATACTTCGTTTAATCGATAACGCTCACCGTTCCCGAATAATTGTAACAGCGAAGCCGTCTTGTCGTTGTCCGTCGTTGTCGATGTCCGTCTATACGAATCGCATCGAAACGAAAAAAGTTTCGTCTCCAGTTCCTCGCCAATGCTTTGTGGCTCTCAATCTAATCTAGGTATCTCAAAAAAAATTAACTGAGATTGGCCGCTAAGACGAATCTATCATTACGTTGTTTCATTTATTTGTCACAAATAGTGGGTTCACAGTGAAGTTGTAAACGCTGCAGAGTTCCCGTCGGCTGTCAATACACGGCCGTCTACGGAGGGAGTATGGTTTTAAAAAATGGCTGTAACTCTTGTTTTATTGAAACGATCCCGAAACAAATTAAATGAAAATTATCCGCCAAGAAGACTCTAACATTGCGGAGTTTCATCTGCGTTTCCTAATCGCGTTGTTCACAGTGAAGTTGTAAATATTATGCAATTCGCGTCTGCCGTCAATACACGGGCTTCTACGGGAAGGAAGCGGACAGCCCCATCTTTGTACGTTAGAATAAAACTGCAGTCCTTCCAAGTTTCATTCAGTTAATTAAGTAAGAATTATGCTCAATCGCTAATTACAAAGAAACATTTTGCTTCGTGCACTCCTTTGGACTGCGCTCCAGTCATCGTCGCTCCCATCGAGGCTCACTTTAACGGCCACCTGCGTCCTATGCACACTGTCGCCACGAGTAGGCGTTGTTTGCTGTGGTTGCGTCATAGTCGCCTAGGCAACCTTATAATATATGCACACACACACTCACACACACACACACACACACACACACACACACACACACACACACACACACACACACACACACACACACACACACACACACACACACACACACACACACACACACACACACGCGCGCGCGTCGATTGAGGCGAAACATACCAGAGCTTCGCTCGCTGATCGATCGTCCTTCTTCGCAGAGTGAAAGGGCTGATGAGTTTCTCTTTTTTCAGTAATCAATTCATGTCATCAATTACTGTATCGACGGGACAAGGTGTAAAAGACGCTGCAGCTTTCAGAACCTGAATTCGGCGGGAACTGCACTAGAACAGCAGAGATCGCGCCATGCGTCAGCCTCGCGGATTTTTCAGACAAACCCCGGAGCTCAGTAGTTATATCCTCGCCTTTACGCTGCACCTGATGTTGGCCGACGAATGGAACGGGCATACTGCAATGCCTCTTTTATCAACGGTCACTTATGACGGTATTGCTAGGACGATGTTTTGTAACTTTTGATTGGCAATGCCACCTTCTCCAAGTATCTGCAACAATGAAGCGCCGAGCTTCATAGTGGACCCAGAAGCTGAGGAACCGTACACGTTAGCAAAATCCTTATACGCTAGAACAGTGCCTTACGTCCCATCACGTATATAATGTCTTCACGAAAAGAAAAAGAGAAAAAAAAACGAGGGAAGATGAACGCATCCATCCTGAAAAGGAATTGCTATTGAACATGAATATGTGTGAATATTTGCAGAAGAATATCTGCAGAGGTACTGCAAGAGTCAGGCCAGTTGGTTCCGCTTGTGGTATCTGTTTAGCGTTCATTAATGTTCGGAGAAGTAACGAATTGCTTTCGAGTAACTCCTCAGTTAGTGTCGTGGGGCAGTAATTCGTAAACCCACCACTGTGCGGTTACCACTGGGTGACGTTACCGGTGGTGAGGACAGCGTTTTCGCATTCTTCTCTCTTGACAGCTAGCGTTTTTCAACGCTGTCGCTGAGGCGCTACACCTCCGGTAACCGAAAACGGTCGCGGACACTGCACGGGGTAACGAACTGGCCCCCGAGGAAGGGGCGCTCGAAGTACCCGTTGGCTGGCTCTCACGTACGCGTATAAGCACGGTGGTAAGATGAGCGCTACCCACAACACATGATGAAACGCAGTGCCACCAATCGCCTCTGAAAGCACACAAAGCGCTTTCTTGGATCGCAACCAGGATTGGTTCTTTCACAAATAATTTAACGTATTCATGGCAAACCGGAACGTGGTTAGTACCTTCAAAAATCTTTCAACTTACAGTATGCATCGACAGGACAGTTTTCTGGTTCACAATAGAGCAAGATGCTTCGAGCAGCTCCACATAAGTCATCATACACATTACGCCTTGCTATCCAGGTGTTGCACCTAAAATTTCATTTATATAGTAATAAAACTTCAAGAACCATAATTTGTAGGCATGTATGACAAAGAATTTCGTTGGTGGCGTGCGCCTTTGACTACATCGAGCACAGTCACTGTAAGTGTTTGTCTTTAAGGGTTGTAATTTATTGGTTGTAAGTGTACTTGCTTTATACGTTTTTTTATATGTAATTTCTTTATTGCTTACTTAATTCTTATGCTTTTTTTCCTTTTTGGCTTCGCCTACCCCCCCCCCCCCCCCCGCCCCCCTATTTTTGAGGCTATCACTTTCCTTTATACCTTACTCTATGCATCGTCATATCCTGCTCCTCCTCCCCCATACATAGTGGGGGAGAGTGAGCTACGTGTAAATAACGCATTGAGTAGGAAATCAGTTGCTCCTGGGATGAGGACAGTAATCTGTGTCAAAACGTTGGTTCAGCTGCATGCTTTGTTGTACAAGTGGTAAAAGCAAAATGCAGATCACAGCGATGAAAGACTTAAATAATAAGACAGTAAACGTCGGTAAAGAACCTGAACGTTTCTAGTGCCCCGCTACTTCCTCACGTCCGAATTCCCTGCGACGAATTCCGCCGCTTGTCAGCTGTCAAGCCGCATTTGACAAAGACATCAAACCGCATTTGACAAAGACATCAAACCGCATTTGACCAAGACAATCTAAAAAAATGGCGAAGCAGCTAGCGAACAAAAAGGTTGGTTGAGACCTCACAGTAAATATCTCGCCTTCCTTTGGTCTCGTCTATTGATTTCCACCACAGTCAAATATGCATCACCAACTGGCGCAAAATTCTACTATTCTAATGTCAATAACGTTTTAATCGTTCCGTGCAAGCCAATCTGCGCGTATCCATTTATTCTTTGCGTAAATAGTTGTCGGCACGGGCACAGATAATGATATATGCAGAAAACCGGTGCCTTCGAGAGAAGTGATTGTACCTGGTTGGGCTAACGTGGTAACGGGCCGTAGGCTTACCTTTCTTTAACTTTTTTTAAAAATTTTTCCGGGTTACCCAAGCTTCGCGAATTCCTTTATTCATCGCGTGAATAAGCAGGGACACGAGCACGAGGAGTGATGTATGCAACGAGCCGGTACTTTCGAGAGAAGAGATTGGACCTGGCAAATCCAACATTGTAATGGCCTTTAGGCTTACCTTTTTTCATTTTTTTCGTGCAAGCCAATCTGCGCGTGTCTGTTTATCCGTCGCGCAGCCATGCATCGTCAGGTGCACGGGAACTGATGCACACAAGCACCGAATCAGCGCTCTCGATATAACTTATTGGACCTGGCTAAGCCGATATTGTAAGGGGCGATGGGCTTACATTTGAGAGCGAAGCTTTCAGCCTGTAGTCGGTCGGGATTTTTCTTTGCCACGTGCTCACACAAAAAATTCGGCCTATACCGCAGACAGTGCAAAGAAGCGCGAAGCGCACAGTGTGCGGCTCATCCAAGGGGTAGCGCATGATGTCATCAGGTGACACCACCTCTTGACGATGACGTCACTGCGCGACGTCACCTATGGTGTGATGACGTCATCAGACGATATCAGTCACGTGACGATGCCATTTGTACCTAATGTAACGTTTGACGTGAGGTCATCACGCCACGTATGGTGTGACGACATCATCACGCGACGTTTGGCGTCATGACGTAATCATGTTACGTCATCACGTGAAACGTCACCTCACCACCGGATGTTAACGCCCAGTGTTTCACTTCATGGGCCATATAATCCTATCGAATTTATAGATACCTCCATCAGCAGTTGTAGAGGCGGTTTTCCACAGCTTCGCGGGGCATTCACTTTCGCAGGGCCGGGATGGCGAGTCAACTTTTTTTTGCTGAGCCTTTTTGTTTTCCCGCTTGGGTTGCCACGCGGTACAACGTCCGTACGGAACCAGAAATATAAGTATGTAGGCCCGTTTCGATGAAATACTGCAATAGTGACTTAAAAATGTGTTATCCATAATCCATCTTTCATTCTGTTCAGCTTGAGCTCTGTTCGATTTCACAGCTTTCCGTATACGTTTCTGTATACCGCCATACCTCTACGCGAAAGAGGACAGTCGTGTGCAGTTTGGCCGACATGTAGAAAATCCCGTCGATGAGACTGGCCGAAGGATCCACGTGGTCGGGCCACGTGATGCCGCCTTTTTTGAGAGCCTCCCTCACCTCGTGGACGTTGCTGCCGTGGATTACGGTCTCGCAAGCCTGCAAATAGGCGGCCGCTTTCTGTAGCGGCGACTGGCGGTCATCCGGCACAGTCATATCCCGCAGCTTGGTCGTTACAGCCTTGAAAGAGTCGAGCCGGATACGGTGCACCGTGCTGATGGCGTTCTTGAGCTGTCTCTTCTGCAAACGTAGGAGATAAGAAAAAACTCGGTGCCCTTCCACTCTGTGAAGAATGATGACCAGCGGAGCTGTGTATGTGGGCTCCTTAATCGCGAAATGCACCTCCGCCGCGTGCAGGCACCGCATTGCACTATCTTCGGGATCGGCCCAAGTATGGGGAGTGCTTAACGCCTGCTTCACCTCTGCAGCGGCTCGGCTCAGCACTGCCCTAATTTCGGGGTCGGCGTACGTATGAGGAGTGCTTAACACCTGCTTTACCTCCGCCCTTGGTCAAGCCGGCATTGCACTATCTTAGCGATCGGTCTACGTAGGAGGAGTGCTTAACGACTGCGACACCTCCGCGGCGTGTCGGCGGAAGGGTCGCCCGCAAAAAGAAGAAAAAGAAAGAAATGTAAGCCTATGGGCAACGTTACTACGTTGGCCCAGCAAGGTACAATCAGTTCTCTCGAAGGCACTGGTTTTGGGCAGATATCATTTTCTGGTCCACGTGCCGACGCCGCCCTAACCTAAGGTACCCTATTATCAATTAATTAATTATTAACTAATTAATAATTAATGGTGACTACGAACGCGGGAGCAGTTTTCAATATTGCCCGAAGGGCGAGGCATTGACAGCTGCATATGGAGGTCTAGCGTTGCGCTTGAATTGTCAGACGCTGTTATAACTATACACTTGTGCGACACGTTGGCGCCACGTCGCACGCATGGTTGGCACTACTGGACGGCAGGAACAACCCCCTCACCACTACCAGGCGTCACAAAACGCGGGCAAGACAGGGACTGCATTGGCACTGCAGGTGTCGCACATCGGTGGCGCACGAGATGAGACCAACGGAAAACGGTAGGCGTAATTGAGCGTCCAGTGAAAAAGAAATATTCGATAACGTTCGCTTCACGTTTGCCAGAGCATATACGCGTGCCAGCAGCGGGAGGCAGAAAGTTGGCCTTGCTCTGCCGTCGAGGCGACTGATCGTAGCGTTGACGGTACGTTCGATTCGCTTCGTCGTTTTTGCATGCAAACGCACCTTGCGTCTCTGAAGACAAAAACACCGCGCGCGACCACCCCATGCACCATCACCGGACAGCACGACAACGGCGACAGCGCGGAGGACGCCGACGGCGTGGATGTACATCGAGCGTCCGTGCAATTGCTATCGCAACGAAACCGCGCCCGCTCTGTTCTTTACGTGTCCCTCTACATGTCCGTGCAATTAGCGCGCACTGTTCGTCCCTATGCTTACGAAAGTTTGTTGCTTACTACATACTGGTGAGGAGACAGAACCCATACCTCGATGCTGCAGATGTGTCGGTAGTAGTTGTCGCACGGCCTGTTCCTCTCGTCGATGGCGCCGCTTAAGAGGGCCGCGTACTTGGCGCACGCCGCAGTCTGGCATCCCGAACGGTGCATGGAACTTCGAGCGCGGTAATGCCAGGCCAACGTCCAGGCGACGCCCAGAAAGACGGCGAGAGCGATCGCGACAGCTGCGCCGATGACGAGGCAGGCACGGAAGGTTCGTTGGCGCTCACGGCGATGGGCCTCCTTGACCGGATCGTGGATGCCCAGCGCCGACAGGTCGATCTGCGGCGAGCGCGACGGCCAGTCTGTCGTGACTCGCGGGCCACGATTTCAGAGCGAGATATTACACTGTCTTCGAAATCACGAGACGTGCCGTCTGCCATCCTCATAGGCTGTTTTTATGGGCTAGAAACAGAAGGTAAGTCTAGGTTCTCGGCTGTCACGGTGTGCATATATACGCGCACACTGTGAGGAACCACTGCAGCAGGGACCATTTACAGGTGGTTCCTGGTGCAACTCCCTTCACGTAACTCAAGCGGTTGCCCCTAGCTGCCAAGACGTAGAAACGTCGCTAGCTGTCCTGCGTTTGTAAATAAGGTACATTGTTTTATACTTCTGTAAGCTGCTGCGACTACCGCAAATTTTGAGCGATAAGGTGTGTTCTCGACAGCATTTCACTACATAATTGGGGCTGCTTTAGAATATCCAAAATAGCCGTGCGGATGGTGTTTGGCTCTTCACTACAACCAGTAGCGCGATCGGCACACGTTAAACCGAGCAAAGGTCCAATGTGCTTTCCGAGATGGCCGTCACCATGAAGGAAAAATGGCGTAATATATATATATATATATATATATATATATATATATATATATATATATATATATATATATATATATATATATATATATATATATAAGTAAACTGTATATAGATCCTGTAGTCAAGAAGGTAGGTTGGTGCTGCGGCCAGACGACACTTTGCATTACCGTTACTGGAGTTAATGCTCGAATATGTCTGGTAGATATCTTTTTCTTGTAGAAATTTCACAGTGGAGTAAACTTTCAATGTTTGCCTCTATATGTTCTTCTTTCTTTCGTGCCAGGGACTTATCCTACGGAATTTTTCGCGTAATACTTATCAGCTTAATGTGCTTTAGTGCTCCTCTTTGGGTCCCTCTATACATCTTCGAGCGTTCACTGTAACTGACAGCAGCTTGTACCACTTCATATTCGATATGTCACGGTCTCTGGCCTGTCGTTCAACCATTGCTTGCACCTAATTGGTGTAAGTTCTGGTATTAAATAAAACATGCTCCTTTTCCCGACGTACTGCTCTGTTGCTTGCCTACCCAGCCACGGCCGCTGGATATATATATTTAAAAAAAGAAAGGTGCGGCCTGTCGCGGGCATCGAATACGCTGTTATCCGCCGCAACGCAACAAGCCGGGGTCTGCTGCCTGAGATCAGCATAGAAAATGCGTCAGGCACGCACCTGTAACGCCGTCGCCGACGCGTCCCATCCCCGGCATTTAGCGCCGTTCGGCCCAGCCAAGCGGCCGAGAATGCAACTACGGCAGGCCGCAGCTTTTTTTCGTGATCCAGCGTTGCTTATACTACACTCAGCATTTTGTCACGTTGTGGTCGGCGACCTCTCTACCGGGCCTTGCTTACTAACGCGAGAGCGTTAATCAGCACCGTTGTCAGATGTGAAGAGGACTTGGCACCCGGTGGCGCCGCGTTCCAGAGCTTACGTGTACTCGTCAACCCAAACATCATTCGATACATTGACCCCGGTGCCCCCCCTCAACCCGGGCTGACTGGGCGGGGGGACTTGGTTCGGGCCAACGGCCCTTCCCGGACAAGGGGGCTGTTGTGGTGCAGCACAACTGAGGAACTGCACTCAACACACAAACAGCCATGTCGGTCTTACAGGGCACAAGCCTGGTCTCCCCCCTCATTGCCCAAGGTACGACCTGTCCATGCACAGGGCGAACTGTAAGCTCATTACGGCCGGTTTCCTGGACGCTAGGCGAGCTACGTTCATGTACCGCCTGGCGCGAGGATGCCTTCCGTTGAGTTACCGGCGCTTCACAGACATCCCGGCTCGTGGAGTGTGCCACTTTTCTGGCGGTCGTGAGGACTCGGTTCATATCTTTACGCAGAGTTTGCTTACTGCAGTTCTTCTCCAAAGGACTGCTAGTCTCTTTAAGCTCTCAGGCGTTCCTTTTGAGACAGTTCGATTTTTGCACCCTTTGTCTAATCTGGCGATCAACCAGTTCGTGCTTGTTCTCGCCGAGTGCTCATACCAAGTTCGGTTGGCACGCTGTGATGCAGTTTTCGGGGGTCGGGCGCCGGGCCTTCACGATGTGCTTGCGAAAGCACGGAACGAGGTCTGGTTCCATCTCACCCGGGAGCAGCACCGCGTGAGCAAGAAGAAGTTTCTCGAAGTGTGGGCTCGTCCTGCCGTGATTTTTCATGAGTTAAGTGGAAAGCTATCCATTAAGTTATGATGCATGCTCCTAAGGTCGCTCGACTCGACCGTGTGTGCCAGTCGATCTACAGGGTTTTGTTTGGCTCAGTGGAACGCAGAGCCGGAACGCAGAGCCGGTCGCGCTGCCCCGCGGATGGCCTTGGTTGTATCCGCGGTTGTATGCCTTGACCTCTTTTGCGTCAGGGCAGTGCGAGCCTTAATAAGCAAGGTTAATAAGCGAGAGGCCATCGGCAAAACGAATTTCAAACCACGCATACACAAGCAAGCAAGCCCTCCATGTGGCGCAAGGAAATCACGGAACTAATTGAATTTCTCAGGGTAGAAAATGTAGAAAGTCGTAAAGTATTACTTAGGCACAACCTACAGACACGATAGAGACGGGTTGTAATTGGAATATATGTGAAAACATAATTATGTTACGCGGAAACTCAAACAAAGACCCCTCTTAAGCGGAGCGTTTTCCAGCTGCTGTTTGAGGTCTGTCTTATAGTCGCGGACAACCTTTCTTGGCTATGAAACGAAGGCTACGGAAACTAAGCGCACCTCTTTCACTGCTGCTGGAAGTAGTCCCGCAGTTTTGTTGACGTTTTCTTAGGTAGGAAATTGAAAACAATATTATTTTTGTTTTGTACAGCACCTAGTTTGAAACGATGCGTAACCTTAACCAGTCAGCTGTTGGTATTTTATTGTATCTTTAGTTTGCTCTTTCGAGTTTTCGCACACCCGAAACCATTGCACGTTTTGCACATTCACCAAACGCGAAATGGCGCCCGCGTCTTCTGGTGAGTGTTTGTCGCCTGCTGTCCCGTCAATCAACTCCCCTGAGAATCCGTTCAC
Organism: Dermacentor andersoni; assembly: GCF_023375885.2. Classification (NCBI taxonomy): domain Eukaryota; kingdom Metazoa; phylum Arthropoda; class Arachnida; order Ixodida; family Ixodidae; genus Dermacentor; species Dermacentor andersoni. Next base: position 45,844,427 of record NC_092822.1, read on the forward strand.
CAATGTCGCCAAAAAAAGCCCGTTGGAGCACACCAATAAAAAAAAAAAGAAGTGTTTGCAGCGTGTGCGCGGAAACCAAGCGAGCCCATCTGGAAATCGCAAACTTCGACATCTTCGTACAAACGAGTGAGCGAGCGAGATGACTGCTGCGCCGGCGCTCTACCAACGCCCGCGTCGGTTGCGCGTCCAAGCCCTAACAGACGCCATACGGCTGCATGGGAGCTCCGACGCCGGCTGCGATTCTCCCTGTTCACAACTTGGTACATATCGGATGTGAATAAACATTGATTCACGCCAAGTTAATTGCATCTGGCCTCACTAAAGTGGTTGTGCGAGGTTGGCGAAACGAAAACCAGGTGCCGAGTGCGCCCGGACTACACTGCATACGAATACACTCACGTGCAGAAGCTCCGCCCCCGGAGCTTTCGCTTCATAGCCAAGAAAAGTTATCCGCGAGTATAGTAGGAGCGGCGCGGCCCCTTGCATCCTTGCAGATCATTAAAAAAAATTAATCATAAAGCTCGCCTTCGTGCATAGTGCTCTCCGTCAGCGTTTTCCGCTGTAAATTACGGTTACATAAGCTGCAGTTGCCGGGAAGCGTGAGAAGCACTAGGGGGTCTTTGAACGCTGTCGTGTTGCACTCGTAAAGGCGAAGCATCCTCCAAATTTTTCCACTCAGCTTTCGTGACGTCACACTCAGCCGGGTGCCCATCGAGGATTGTTTACTGCGCTCGCGTCTATTGTTACGTATGGATCTATTGCTTGTCTCTCAAGGGCTCCGTGCCGCAATCGTTACATTTTATGACGCCACGGAATGCGAATCGTCTCTGAAGCATCGCTTACCCTACTCAGTCTTTCGGTCCATCGCCGCCAGTGCTTGGAGTGCTTAGCCTTGGTCTTTTTACCATCCGTGGTAGCGGCGGTGGTGCCGACGGTGGTCATTGTGGGATGGTCCTTTGTTTTGGCGCGAGCCCCTGCCGGCGACGTCAAGCGTTGTCGCGCGGACAAGGACGGCCTCCTCAGGGACGTAGCGCTCTTCGAAGCCCGAGAACGCGCCGCCACCCGTGTCTTCTTCTCGGACGACGGCGACCGATGAGGACGCTTGCGGTCGTCCTTGACCTTGACCTTCGGCGCCGACTCTTTCGAGCGTTTCTTGTGGGACTTGCGGAGCTCGTCCGACATGGCGTCTTCTCGGTTCTCGCGCTTCTTCTTCTTCGTCCTCTACCCTTGCTTGCTTGCTGGTTATGCCATGCCGCTTGTCCACCACGAGGAACGGGCCGAGAAGCCGGCGCTTGATAATGACGATGGTTATATAATAAACTTTACTAATTGAAATCACGAACCATTCCACTCTGTCAAGGTAGATGCCACACAGTTTCGCTGGTGGTATCTACCTTGACAGGACGAAGACGCGACCAAGAATTTCTAACAAAGGTACGAACACATCTATTGCTTTGATCGGTGGTTATCGTGACGGAAGGTACGCACCCACATTTATTTTAACATACTCTGCGTTCATTCGTGTTATAAATTCGTTATACTCATTCGTGTTTTCATTTCGCGATATATTGAGGCAAAGAATTTGAGGCTTAAGTCACCACACCGACTGGCAGTAGGCCAGTGCCGTCAGCGCCTTCGCGGAGTGAGGGCCATTGTGAGAACGCCGATATGATGGCATTGGGATATTAACTGTGAGCATAGCGTTGAAGCGACGCGGACAAGAAGAAAGTTAGAGGTTAGTGGGCCCTCTTTGTCGTTGTTTCTTGTCCCTGAGCGCTCTTGTCGCAGTAACTGTGACACACGCCGTGCTGAGGGATCGACTCCGGGTCAATCCTGACCCCCTGGGGTTCTTCGACATGCATGCAATGTTTGAAAATACAAGTGTGCTTGCACTGCGCTCGTACGTGAACGCGGTAGCCGCTACCACGATTCGGAGCCACGAATTTGAATGGCAGACGTATTTGGGAGAAGATGCCGCGTATTACCAATATTATTTCATACCTGTCATTTCTAGAGCCTGTTTTGATTGCGCACTCACAAATTCTCTCTTTCAAGGAACATTCAAATCAATGCTCAATAAAATCTTCGAACCCCATTGGCTGCCTTCCGCGAGCTAACCCAGAGGAAATAATTGGGCACGTCCATTTTAATGTCCTTCGGTTTGAGTGGCCATTGAAAAATGAGCGCGTAATTGTCGTACATAGTCTAGTTGAAGTTGCCTTACCTCGTTTTCGTTTATAGAAGTGTGCGTGCATTTTCTTGGAATTCGATGATAAGTGTGTTAGCTTCCCGTCTTTGGCTCTCACAGAAAAAGAACCAAGTTTCTTGGAGGCGGCATCACATGACTCGTAGCTATGTTACATGAATTGGCACTTCATTTTCTTGTAAGAGCATACGCGGTCTACACTGCTTCCCATGTATAAAATTGACGCAGTGGCAAAATAAACTTAGTTGAAAGTTTTCGCTTGGTGTGTCGTCTTCTCTCACGTCCGTGTCGTTCTATTATTATTTTCTTTTTTGTCGCGCAATATCATTTATGTAATAGATTACCAACTTGCCCGGAATGCTCCTCTCTTTATATTTATTTATTTATTTATTTATTTATTTATTGATCGCAAAATGGCCGCACCTCTTCTCTTCAACCCGATGCATATACATTTTGAGGCATTCTCTTGTGCTGTCTTCAACGGTTCCCGATATGTCGAACTCACTGAGCCTCGGCAGCAACAACGCTCCTATAAGAACAGGAGTCACTCGCGCGATCGAACGATACCGTGGCTTTCGCCTGCGAACGGCGACTTCTCGCCTTCCATCCAACGTCAGGTGAGATGATGATCTTTTATTTTTTTTGATGTTCTTTTTATTCGGTTACCCCTAAAGGCCCGGTAGGGGCAGATAGGGGGGAAATGATAACGAAACTAAGATACATTGTAACTCATTGAAAATAACTTTATTATATATTTGTATATTGACACGTGTACTTGTCTACCTTTTCCGGGTCACCACTTGTCACCGCCTAACAAACGTTATCGCAGAGCGCAGGACACCCCTGCATGTATCGGAAGTTTCTGGAATGTTATCGATGGTTCCATCCGCTGTCTTTCACGGAACCTTGTGTAATCTCATTGCACGTATGCGCGACGCGAATAGTGTAGAGCTGTGTGGAAGACACACAGGTACCAACGGTTACTCTGGAAAATTCGATGACTGACGTATCAAAGCAGACGCGCCTGACCCGCTGAGCAGATTTTCTACGATCGCTGTTCTCTCGCCGCTATCGTTGTGTTTTGAGCGTAGCCTATGTTTTAGGGCACAGGCTCGCCCAATAGAAAACTACTTTTGCCGTTCACAGTTTTGCAGCTTTTTTCACCGTCACTACCACATGACAATATATATATATATATTAATAGTATTATGTAATGCGTGAACGATGCCTATGCCAAGGGGATAGTTTAATGATACGGTCGAGATTTCAGCCGGAGGAGCTTTTCTCGGGCCTTCTCCTCAATTGGGGTAATGGGTTAGGGAGCAACAGCAAAAGAATGAGAGAGAACGAGGTGACGACGCAATATTATCGTAAGTGCTTGTGTTCGATATGCAACGTGCGCGAAAAGCAAGAAAAATGCAAACAAATAATGCATTACTAAGCAGTATATTATTACATACCTTTATTCGAATAAATCTTATAATAGCAACTTCAAAGGAAGAAGTAGACCGAGTATAAACATCATATAAGGTGGCATAGTTATTTAACGTAGGCAATCAATTCTTCCTGATGCATGACACGCGCTGTCTTCAGATTATTGGAGAGTACGGGCATATAAAGTGTCCAGAAACACGAATGCACTTTAAATGTTAAAGTCCATAGCCTCAAATTGACGTCCGTAAGCGTACATACGAGTAGAATCTAAAATGATTGCGAAGGTTAGCATCTTCCTTTTTCTCTCTCTCTCTCTCTCTTTTTTTGTCTGCTAATAATGAACGACTATACAGTAAACAGTGTCCTCCTCCCCCCTAAAATAGTGAGAACAAAAGATTTACGTCAGGTTCTGAAGTGGCTAAGTATTTCTGATGCACCTTAGGGTTCCTTTCACGCGTAAAGTGAAATTGAAGTTACCGGCTCGCGATATGGGTGCGGAATCCGAGAAGTCAAATTTCGCCGTCCGTTTTCTTCGTCAATAATCAAGGACCCTCGAGTAAACAAATGTTTCCCAAAAAATTGAGAACAAAAAAAGATCAACTGCATTTAGTTATCGGTACGTGGATGAATGCGAAAGGATTGCGAACACCACGTGTTGCTTAGACATGCTACAGCGCAATGCCGACGGTAAGACTTGCAACAAAGGCCGTGGCTTCGAGTGCCCTAATTAATTTCGCCTTAAATAACACCAAAGGTCGTGGGTGCGGGTACCTTAATTAACAATGTATTAATTAACTGTCTTAATTACCTTCACCTTAACTAATACCAAAGGTGGCGGGTTCGACTCGCACCAAGGTCGAAGGTTCGTAGCCTTTTTGTACCATCGTGTGGTGACACCGAAAATGCCGGATTTTGCGCTTCTCGAGTCATTTGATGCTTTCGCATTTGTGCAAAAGTATTCACAAAGCAGAGACGGCAGCGAGCGACCGACTGCCTCATTCCCATTGCATTTTTCTCTTTACGTCGACGGGTAGCAAGTACAGTTGAAACTCGATTTAACGAAGTAATGACCACGCTGGAGTTATTTCGTTAAATCAGGAAGTGCGTAATATCGAGAAAGAGGAATTTTTCGGCCTTGTAAATCTAAAATTGTAACGTAGCGACACGAAAAAAGCTACTGCTGCATTGTATTTGCCGCTAATCCAGCTATGCGTCGCATAAACCACGATATAATAAAAGCAACCACCTTATACCCAGGTGGTGTTGAGTCCATAGTTCCGTGCATGGGCGCGGTGTGCAGCCTCATCAAAATAAAGCTAGGGGTGCGACCATGGCACCTAGATGTTTTAACGGGATAGCTTTAGAGCGCACGCTTCAAGAAAAACCCGACTGTATCAAAATTAGAAAACAATCACCGCTTTTTTTACTCATTTATTTCAAGAAAAATTTCATTAAGTCGAGTTCGGCCAAGTTTGTTTCGTTAATTCGGGTTGATGCTATTATGGAACTCTATGAGTACTTGTCGGGGAATGAAAATTTCTTTATTAGATGGAGAACTTCGTAAAATAGGATTTTCTTAGATAGAGTTTTAACTACAGTAGGATAAGTGAGCTACAGACGAGATTCCTGCAGACAAAAATGCAATGTCATCTCTCGGCTGCTTTGTTTTCAAGGAGCTGACGAAGTGACTAGAACAAAAGGCAAACTGGTGGTAGCTGTCGTTGCGGAAAATTTTCCTTTGTCATGGTAAATTAACGACTCCGGCTTCGAATGCATAACTGTCTGAAACCATAGAGTTCAGCAGCTGGCACAATGTAATTTGCACCATCCTTCACGAGTTGATTAATGCGTTGATCTCATAGGTTACAAATCCGGGCTCACTCTCGGGCGATTTCTTTGTGGTGTGTTTTCTTTTAGTTATAAAATAGAATGGAATAAATAAATATGAAAAAAATATAAAAATAGGAGCGAAATCCGCAGGGCAACTACGTTCTGGACATGTGTCGCGAAGAGCCGACCGTCGTCCCTATAATTATTAATAAAGTGTGCACAAACAGAAGGTACCAGTCCAGTCGTTCTAGTCATGTCGTCACGTTCGGCGTGAGTGCAGTAACGGGTGCGAACTGCGTGCGTGTGTGGTGAATATCTTGGTAGTCATTTTATTTAGTTTTCTGTTTTCCTGGCCGTGTCAGAGTGACTGCTCTTCGATCATAGCTTCTTCTTAAAACGTTTCCCTCATAAAGGTTGTGTTCGGGGACCTTTTCATTTTATTTCCACTCCACCCGACTCTTAATCGATCGCACATAACAGGTATGTGCCACAATTCTTGAGCCCAACATCATCATCACTTTCGCCCCCATCACGCCATGTGCAACTTGCAAGGGCGAAAAGAAGAAAACAAGGAAGCCGAGTCATGGCGGACGGTAAATGGTCTGGTTATAGTTCCGCACAGCGCTTCAAAGGGAGCACACCTGGCGAGAACAGCCCCACGAACGCGAGGGATTCTCCGAAAGGCGTCGAACCCTCGGAGTCTGCGAGAAGCGGCGGCAGCCACTCCCCGAGAAGTCAACACTCGCCTACGTCATCCATCCTTTCGCCACCACCAGAACGAGACGGCGAAGTGCGCGAGGCAGGCGAGGAAATCTCGCCAAAACGGACCGCTTCGCCAAACCGCGGAGCTTCGCCGGCAAACCTGCACGAGAAAACGGTTGCGGGCGACTCTCCCAGCTCGGACAGACCGAACACCTCCACGCGAGCTTCGCCAGGGCGAGGAGGCACGCCGACACGTAGGACATCGCCCATGAGGGGAGACCCGTCTTCAAAACCTGGTGCGTCCTCGCCGAAACAGGTCGAAGCTGGTGTTCCAAAACCCGGTGATGCTTCGCCAGTGCTTCGGGGTTCGCCGATGCAATTGCATAATATACGGGTGCCAAAAACGGGAGACCAGTCCCCTACACGAGGCCCGGCGAAACCAACGAAATCCGGAAGCGCTTCGCCGAAACGGCGAAGTTCGCCTAAGCAACAACCTATACTGGTGCAAGTGGGCACGTCGTCAACGCCTCCTGGCGGTCGTGTGCCAAAAGCTGAGGGGTCACTCGCCAAGGCTGCCGACGGCTCGCCAAAGGGTCGCAGCTCCCCATCTGGAGGAAGCACACCTATTCGCCGAGTTTTTCTTGGGAACGCAGGTTTGAAATTTTCGGAACTATATGGCTAACATAAGTGTCATATACTCAGCATATTTTGAATCCGTAATGGTCACATAGCTTATTGCTGCCTCGACCTCACGTCTCACCCATGTTTTTACGCCAGAACCTTTTATAGGAATACGTCCTTCGTCTGCAAGAACTTCGCCTCTTTGGTTACAGGAGCAGCGGCAGCCCCGAAGCCGCAGTCTGCGAAAGACGAAGTCGTAGCCAACCCGGCCGACGATGCAGGTTCGACGAGAAACCCTACCGAAACACGAGGTAGGCCCACGATATCTCTGAAGGACCCGCGGTTCCGGTACATTGCCCAAGCCCTGATGGCTGCGCGAGGAGGTCGTGGAGCGGGCGGTACCAGTGGCAGTTCGTCGCCAAACGGACGGACATCCCCCTCCGCCACCCCGTATGTCGCTTCGGAGGACGACAACACCATCCTCGAGCTCGGCGCATCACAAGTTCTCCACTCCACGGGGGGATTTGGAGGGAGGTCCTCAGGAACTGCCTCACCCGTGACCTCGCAGAGGTAAAGCTGGCATGATACATATTTACACACGGTATACTTTAAAGATATACCCTATACTTACGTGTGCATGGTATGCTCTAGTTGACGTGGTGAAAAAAAGAAAACGGAGCTGGGCAGGGCATGTAGTGTGTAGGGTAGATAACCGGTGGACCATCAGAGTTACAGAATGGGTGCCAAGGGAAGGGAAGTGCAGTCCAGGACGTCAGCAAAGTGAAGAGGGGGATGACACTAGCAAATTTGGAGGCACACGTTGGAATCAGCTTTCGCAAGACTCGGGTAATTGGAGATCGCTGGGAGAGGTGTTTGTCCCGCAATAGTCATGGAACTAGACTTATGAAGAGGAAGAAGAAGAAGATGATGATGATACTCTTAAGGGACACAAATACAAACAATAAATTGGTATAGAGCGTTGTAGCATGCTTCGATAATCACACCGTTGGTAATCTTGACGTAGCAGTCCAATTATGAGAAGACCCCACCAAGTTAGCTTTTTTCATAAATTATATAGACACCCCAGGCCAAATTTCGCCGTCGGCGTCGTCGTGCCGTTCCGCGTAGTCTTAGTGCGATGACATCACGACTGCGCGTTATGCTGTACGTGCGAGGGAAAGCATGAGAGGGTGGGCATGTCCTCCTACAGATTGAGCGTGATGGCAGGCTTTGCTCCGGCTATCGAGAACGCCGTGTCATGTTGATAACGCGGGAAGTACC